>NW_027271158.1:1172500-1175000 GCF_040938485.1 Diadema antillarum | reverse complement strand
TTGCCTTTTTTGTTTTGTTTTTGTCATTGTTGTTCCTACCAGCTTGTTTTTCTTTCATGGGAGAACGTTGCAATTATCTGCTATGATGGGATGGCAAACCAGTCATGTGTTTGTTTATTGCTTTTAAGGCCAAGGAATTTTTGTTCTCGACTTCTGCACAATGTCCACTGCCAACATAATGGTTTTTACCATAGTTTTATAGGTCCTACCTACGGGCCTATTTCAAAGATTATATAAACAGTAAGTTGTAAACTAATTTTCAATTATATTTAAGCAGCAAGCTATACTGCTCTTGTATTTGATATCATAACTAGTTTGCCTTCATTTAGAAAGGGGAGAGAAGGAAAGAGAAGGTACAGGATAAATATAATGATAGTTTGTTTTTGCCTGAAAGTAATAGGGCCTATGTTGTCTCAAATTTAAGTACATACATTGTAAAGTTACACGATCACACACCCACGCATATCCGACTGTATCTTGTGTGCTTGTTAATTATACAGTCTTGTTTCCGGTATAAGGCAGGATTTCCTCGTTTGGGATTCAATGTAGGACCTATTCCATGTCAAAACCTAGCTATATACAGTTTACCAGTGTGATTGAAAGGTTCTACAGAATGGGTCGTTCATCACTGGATAAGATTCCTTTATGCAGTACCGCTATACTTATTTCTTGAAATGTGAAACAGAAATTTGTATCTAATTTAGAAGGTTCATTAATACACTGTGACACTTATTTTGATTCTTGACAAATGAAAGCTCGATGATCGATCGAGGCCAGCAAAAGAAGTTGCCTGCAGCCTATACCAGGGAGGTGAGTCGTCTCCCTGCGGGGTACTGGGACCGGGTAGCGCTCTTTGCACCAGCCTACTCTGTCGGGCGAGTAAGATGATCGTGGAGGGCGTACTACACATAGCTTCCTTCTTGCAACTGCATGATTATGGCATTAATCAATGTCACCCATGCTCGGTTAAATCAAACAAATACACAAAACGGTCAAAGTTTTATTTAGATCGGACATGGAAAGAGAAGGCTTAAGAGTTTCACATGTTTTCACGAATGCAAGTCATATGCAAATTGAAATAAAGAACAAAATGATAATAATCGCTTTACGACTTTCACACTGATCAGAAAAATTACATAAAATCATGTTTCTACAACTACATTACTGCAGTAATGACGAAATCATTTCACCATGAATGAAGCAACTCTACAATACTTTAATGCAAGTAGAAGCATTGCTATCAGGTTCGTTTCTCACTGCTAGACTGTAGATTTGTGTGCAGGCCAGCGGAAGAAATTCGATGCGATGAAATCCATACTAAGTTCCCTGTTATGCCAATAATGTGACCAACAACATTGTTTCTTGTAGGCCTACATGTGTGAAACTCTAGAATTCCATAACTTTTGATGTTATAATCTTTTATAAAGAATTTGATTGCAAAATGGGTTAAGCGCCAGTCTTAAATCGTAAGATATTTTCATCACCAGATTGAGCAAAACAAAACCTTTCCAGTGATACCTCACTTGTTACATAACAAGGAATATTCTTGAAGTTATGATGAAGAACATCTCATATTTTCTTATCATATTCTTTGGGGTTTTTAAGCAGCTTAATTGCAGTATTTCAAAAAGATCAAGAATGGAGTTAACTCGTTCTGCCATCAAACTCTTCTTATGCTCGAACTTCTGTAGGCCTATGTCTTTACTGTCGTACGACTAGTATGTTATCGAAGTCAACGTGAGCTTGATTTCACTTTCATTTTCCAGATACTTCCTTCTGGCAACAAACACTTCTATCTTAGGGGGTTAACAAACTTTGCTGTTTATTCGTTCCTTTTTCCCCTATTTTCATAATCCAATAGTATTTTTTTTAAGTATTGTATCGATTAGTGTATACGTTGGATATATACGTAACAGAAATCCAACTTGAATTTTGATCCATCTTGTCCATGGCTCAACAGATGTTTCATGAATACAATGTAATACTGTAAAACATTTCTCGTGACAGTTGAGTCGAGTTACCATGACAACGACGAAGAGGTCATGAAAATCCTGTTGTGACCTTGAATTTACTTCCTGTTATGCAGGAAGTACTGTGTATCTGTATAGATGATTCTGTAGATATAAATCTTGTGTAAACATAATGCAGAAGATCACCTTTGCTATTATATATCCCCCTCCCATTTTCCTGACGTATAAAATATACTTTTTTGTTGTTATTCAAATTGATAGGCCCTACCAACCAAAAATAGAGTAAGTCCGCAATGCATTACCCACGGTACTTCCTTGTTGGGCAATAAGATCTCAAAGTCAGTCTCAGAGAAATCCTTATCCCTTCTCTCTAAGAAAAAATCGAGTGAAAATATTCACTCTTAAAGGAGTGAACACAAAAAAGAGTGAAATTAGAGTGAAATTGGAGTGAATTTTGAGTGAAAATTTTCATTTTCACTCATTTTGGAGTGACCTCGGGGATCACTCGAAGATTTTGGAGTGATCCCTGA